>NC_057399.1:50341223-50375763 GCF_019320065.1 Cervus canadensis
ACAATCAGTTTCCTTTTCCTTTTTCACAGCTTTGGGAAAAAATGTTGGTCCTAGTTATCATATGAAAGTCCAGTCTCAATTCATCTGTTTCTATACCTTGAAATAGTAATGTATTAAACCCAGTCTTGCCATATTCTGGGATTCTATTCATGAGAGAGAAAAATTCACCATAAGACAGGTATATCTTGGAACCTATCTAAGGGGATTAGCTACTGAGATTTCAAAATGACCCAATTATTAAAAAACCTCCCTGGAAGTTTTCTTCACAGTAGAAAACCCAGCAATAGAGCAGTTCTGAATATTATAATAATTTAGTGGAATTACATAATACGTGTATTTATTTTAGAAAGAGCATGTAAGATGTGGGGGCGAAGAAGAAACATCATATTGCACTCCAAATAATTTTGTTATGTGTATAAATTCCACAAGTTAATCCATTTTAGAAATTAACCTGTTTTCTGGACTTCTTTCAGGACCTAACTGAGGAAAGGAGCAGAGAGGCTAATGTTGGCTTTGAGAAAACAAAGTTAATTTAGTTCTCATGGTTTCCTGTTTCACTGTACAATCCGAGTTAAATGGCTTTTTTATATACATACATGGCAGCATATTAAAACCTAGATAGCATATTAAAAAGCAGAGACATTACTTTGCCAACAAAGGTCCGTCTAGTCAAAGCTATGGTTTTTCCAGTAGTCATGTATGGATGTGAGAGTTGGACTATAAAGAAAGCTGAGGGCCGAAGAATTGATGCTTTTGAACTGTGGTGTTGGAGAAGACTCTTGAGAGTCCCTTGAACTGCCAGGAGATCCAAACAGTCCATCCTAAAGGAAATCAGCCCTGAATATTCATTGGAAGGGCTAATGCTGAACCTGAAACTCCAATACTTTGGCGACCTGATGCAAAGAAGTGATTCATTAGAAAAGACCCTGATTCTGGGAAAGATTGAAGGCAGGAGGAGAAGGGGATGACAACAGAGGATGAGACGGTTGAATAGCATCACCGATTCAACAGGTGTGAGTCTGAGTAAACTCCGGGAGTTGGTGATGGACAGGGAGGCCTGGCGTGCTGCAGTCCATGGGGTCGCAAAGAGTTGGACACGACTGAGCGACTGAACTGAACTGATGGCAGCATACAAAACAGGATCAGGGGCAAAACATGTGTCTATTCCCAGTCCTGTCCTTAATTTTATGTGCTGCATGGGGTGGGTCACTTAATTGCTCTTCATTTGAGATTTCTTTCTAGTTGAGTATATCTTATCTTCTCAGTAAGTGGTAGCTATTTTCCATCATCCACAAAGCAATGGTGTTTTGCAGGAAAATCTAATTTTTTCCCTCCAGTGTGTCTTTACATAAACAACTTCACTTCTGATACATCTGGTCACCAAATGTGTGGATTTTTCCCCCTATACCAAGCAATTCTGAGACAAACAGGGTGTCTTACAATGTAACTCAATTCTGATACCATTCACTTTACCGATAGCATTGGATCCCACATGTTAAGGGCTCAGTCCCACTACACTCACTCCACTTCAGATGCCAACCATAAGTCCAGGTTGTCACCTGGGCTTCTGGCCAAAACTGGCTATCAATATAAGGCTTCTGTGATTCTTCTTAGATTTGATTAACTTGCTAGAAGGGCTCACAGAACTCAGGGAAACGTGTTTGCACTTTATTAAAGGGTATGTTAGAGGACACAGAAGAAAAGATAAGTAAGATGAGGTCTGGAGAGTCCTGAGTACAGGAGCTCCTGCCTCCATGGAGTTGAGACACATTAACTTCCAGTATGTAGATGTGTTCACCTACTTGGGAACTCACTGTACTATTGGGATTTTATGGAAGCTTCCTCATGTGGGCACAATCAATTATTAACTTCATTTCCACCCCCTCTTCCCCTTCTGAAGAATAAGGGGTAGGGCTGAAAATTTCAAGTTTCTAATCATGTCTTGGTCTTTCTGGTGAGCTGCTCCCATTCAGGAGCCATCTAGGAACCCACCCAGAGGCATCCCCAAGAGAACAAAGGATGCTCCTAGTGTTGTTTAGTGGCTCAGTCGTGTCCAACTCTTTGTGACCCCATGGACTGTAGCCTTCCAGGCGCCCCTGTCCATGGGACTTCCCAGGCAAGAATACTTCAGTGGGTTGCCATTTCCTTTTCTAGGGGATCTTTCCAACCCAGGGATCAAACTTGCATCTCTTGCATTGGCAGATGGATTCTTTAACTCTGAGCCACCAGGGAAGCCTCCTAGTGCTATTACCACTGAGGAAGTTACCTTCCCTTTAGGAAGAGTTTTAGAGCCCTGTGTCAGGGACAGGGTCAAAGACCAAACACCAGAACAAAGTGTGTTCTTCTCATTTCAGGAATTACAGGAGCTATGTGCTGGCAACAGGGACAGAGATCAATACATGTATTTTCTGTTATCTCACAAGTTCATCATTGTAGTAGTGAAAACAGTTTTTTAAATATTTATTTCTTTCATTGCTATGCGTGGGCTTTCCCTAGTTGTGGTGAATGCGGGCCACTCTTCTTTGTGGTACACAGGCTTCTCGTTGTGATGGCTTCTTTTACTGTGGAAAGCAGATTCTAGGACACATGGGCTTCAGTACTTGTGGGTCCCAGGTTCTAGAGCACGGGCTATAGCTGTGGTGCACAGGCTTTGTTGCTCTGTGGCATGTGGGATCTTCCTGGACCAGAGATTGAAACTCTTGTCTCCTGCACTGGCAGGCAGATTCTTAATCACTAGACCACCAGGGAAGCCCCAGAAAAGAGATTTTAATCTTTACAACTCACCATCCTTCACACTCAGCCTACTGTTTGGATTCTTCCAGTAGAAGACTACAAAGACCCACTGTTATTTCCATGGTGCAGCAGCTAATCACAGTGGGAAGAATATGGTCCTGGAGTTGGATGTGCTTTAAATCAAATCCAGCTTTGCACATTTTCTAAGAATTGGGCTGGTTGCTTGAACTGTTTGAGCCTTCAGATAATATTATCTCTTCTTCTAGTTTGGTGTGAAGACTGAATAAGGTAATTCTTCAAAGACACTTAGCAATACATAATTTTTCACCCCTCTTCATTTAAGCAGTCCTTTTCTGGATGTCTGCTCATCTTGAGTACAACTATATTGCATTGAAAGAGCTCTCAGTATTTATCTGTAGACTTAACATACATATATCTAAGGAGTGGAATAATCTGGTGTCAGGTAACATTTCCAGCTGTTGTGATGTTATACAACTGGTATAACATTTTTTTAAGATACTGGCTTTATCACCTGAGGCAACTTGCTTAATGTCTCTGGTTCTTTGTTAATAAACATAGATTGTGGTAATACCTATTTTATAAAGGTTTTGGAGAGTTAAATGACATGCTACACAGGAAATGCTTAATAAAATACAAGATACAAAGTCAACACTTAACTTTTAATAAAAATATAATGTGGCAGAGGGTGAAATTTCTCATTAAGCTTAGAAATTAAATATAGTCAGTAGATACTTGTCAAATTGAAAATTAGAATAAAATGATGAAATTAAGTAGTTGTTCTGACTGAAAAATGAAGTGTGGAATGGGGAGATTGGTTGAAATGGAACTGATAGTTTTCTTATTACAAAATAAATGATATGAGTAAATTCATCCTAAGTGAAATCTTAGTCAACAGTTGACTCCAAAATTTATATCTACTAGATATCTTCCTTCAGCACTGGATTCCTATATCCAGTTGTTTACTTGACAAATCTAACGGAAATCTAACAGGCATTTCAAGTAATATATCCAAAGCCCAAATCCTGACTTGTCTCCTAAACCTTACTCACCATGGGCTTTCACTTCTCATTAAGAAAAGTTGTCATCTATATATATATTTTTTTACTCATATACTTTGTTGACTGTCTATCTCCTTTCATTAGATTGGCTCTTCACTTCAAAAGGATAGGAATTCTATTTTGTTTACCCCTGTAATATCAGTTCCTAGAACTTTTCCAACTCATAGGAACTTTCTAGGAATGTTTGTAAAATGAATAGATGAATCCAAAATGTACTTCATTTGCTTAGAAAAATGTAGTTTTTTCTAATTCTTGTCATAGCAATGTAAGGACACAAAGCAATGAAGCAGACTAAAATATTAATATGTGGAACTCTGAGAACAGGGGGAAAGCAATGGGGGTTGTTTGACCTAATGTCTGTGAAATAGCATGGTTATCAGAAGTTTAGTGTTCTAACTCCGGTGAACAAAATGTGAAGAATAGTTTTAAATAACAAGATGGGAATCCCTTTCAGGCATGTAGATGGGCAGCATGGAGTGTCTAAACACTGGAATCACTGAAAATTTCTTCCCGCCAGCTCTAGAAGGCAGGTTACACTTTCAGTTCTCTTGATAGGTTGTTGGCAGGGTCCTGCCTGGAGACATGGTTATGTACTTGAATGCCACATGCGCTCTCAAGCCTAAGGCTCCTTGCCCTGCAAGTCTGTGAATTAACACATCTCTTTGAACAAACTTGTTTGATAGTTTGTGAAAGAAAACAGACTTAAAGAGCAGTTTGGTGAAATTTGAAGGCATGTGAAAGACTCATTTTTTAATAGAGAACTCAGAAAAATCTCTAGAGTAGAACAGTTACATTCACACACAAACAGTTTCCCAAATATGATCTAAAGAGTGACCTGTTCTTTTCAAAATCTACCAGTTTAACCACTTCGCCGTCTGAGTCTAAACATGTGCAAGTGATTTAAAGGAGCAGTGACTGGAAGTGAAACATGGCTTCTAAAGGAAATTGATATTTTCACCATAATCATGACATTTATAGTGACATAGATTTAGACATGTATTTAACCTCGCTGAATATGGATGCTGCCAAGATGTGAATCAGCTAAGTTCTCAGACAGATAATGTGAGTTAGAAAACATCCAAGTATGGGTTGTTCACTGATTTTAAAAAGCATTATAATTTCTCCTAGATTGGGTTAGTGGCTTAACCTGCTTGCCCTTGTATGTGTTCAGAGGAGAGTCTCCTCCTAAATATGACGGAGTGGGGGATTGTTGCAATAGTTTTTGCCTCTGTGTTCCAGCTTAAGGGCAGTTTTTAAGGGCACCTGAATCAGTCTTGTCCATGGGAACTCATGCCCCCAAGGGTCACATCGCATCTCTAAATTAAAATGTCTTTGAACAATCAGATCCAAGAATATTCTAAAAAAGGTCTCCCATCTAAATTCTAATTTGGTGTGCTGCTGTAGACACCAGCTTTGGGTAAGCCAGCTCAGCATGTGTCCCTACTATTTAATGTCAGCCCATGACTATTCTTAGCCTTGACACCTCCAAACAGTTTACCAGGATGAACAGATTTCTCCAACCCATCACATTTTCTATCCATTGAGTCGCAGATGGAAGAGGATAAAAAGGATACATATATGAAAGGGGACTGGTACACGTTTCCCCACCCTCATGAGCTAATCTCAGCAACTGAGCTAGTGTCAGTTGCATGTGAAAATAGGGTTTTATTTTTTATTTTTTTCCTCTTCTGCTAGGTTCTGGGAAAGTGAAGCATAGGGATGACAATAATGTATCTCTGCCAGTTCTGGGTACTTTAGCTTTCCAAGTTGGCAGATATTATACTTAACAAGAAAGAAAGACTTTCTAGCTAAGGAGGAAGGACAACTATAAAGAGATCAAAGTAAATGAACATTTACTGTTTTGGAAGGCAGGAAAATCCATTTTTAAATAGGAGCTAATTGATGGTATTGAATGTGAAGAAATTATCTGCATATTTTCTGAAGTACATTCTAAGAAACACAACTGCCTAGACAGAATCTCAGCGAAAGAAGAATAGAAAATTGGGTAGTTGGCTTTTCCATTTCTGTTGGTAATAATTGTTCAAACTCTGACAAACTACTTCACAGAGTTTTGTTTTGTTTTGTTTTGTTTCTTTTCTGGGGTGGAAGAGTGGGGATAGTTTCTTGTCAAGTAGAATTACATAGAAATATCAGGAAAATATCCCAGACAGTACTCAAGGTAGGGATCATCATGGGAGGATTAACTCTCTCTAGCCCACGTGGCTCTCCCAGCTCCTTCATTCTTCCAGATGGGTGAGAATTAGAACTTCAGCTCATCATCAAGCAGAAAAACATGGAGACAGGGATGAAACCAGGGGTACAAGATCAGGCTTGAGAGAGTAGGGGTTTAACTTATGTTTTTACTAGGAAGAATTAAGAGGAAAATAAGTTGGAGTGAAAGTGATTTTTAAAAAGAGAAAAAAAAAAAGGAAAAATGGAGAAAAGAACCCGAGTCAAGATAAAGAAGATACGGAAGTGATTTCTAGAAAGATTTTCACCTTTGGAAGACAGTTAACCCATCCACCCACCCACCCCCCGCCCCAGCCCAGAAAAATACTGGCAAGCCATCTCATTTCAAGAGCTGCTCACAAGTCAGAAGATAGCAAGCTCTGTCTACTACTTGAGAGAGAGCTTACCCCAAGGCATTTGGGGGTAAGATTTTTCCCTTTTCAAAGTTTTTAATGTCATTAATATTTTATTTTTTTCTTCTACTTGAATCATTCCTGAATCTGTGTAGCATTAGCACTTTTTCATAAAATCACAGCTCAGAGAGTGAAAGAACTAGTCCAAGATCAGATTCAGATAGTCAGCAGTAGAACCAGGGCTATTAACACCTGTGATATCATTGCCACGGTGGACTGAGGTCTTTCTCCCAGCAACTCTATGTGAAGTGTTTGCCAGGGCCTCTCTGTACTCTCTGATGCTAGGTTCCCAGTGATTATGAATAAGGAATTATGAGAAGATGTCAGCAAGACATCTTCATATTTGCATACTTACGCACAACTTGGTGTTCTAATCCAGTCTCTGAGCTTTCAAATCAATCAAGGTTTATGCCTAAGATATGACAGGAAATTTTAGAATGAATTGTTCTTTTTTACTGAGGTTTAGTTGATGTACAATATTATATGTTACAGGTGTACAATATAGTGATTCACAGTATCTAAAGTTTATATTCCATTTATAGCTATGAAACACTGATTATATTTTATAATTGCTAATTCTTAATAGAAAAAAAATTTCAGCTAATTAGTTGATAACACTAGGAAATTAATCATGTGAAAATAGGGGGAGTCAAATTTCTAGGAAATACTGATACAAATTAATGCAGTTTACCCAATTTTCATGTGTCTGTGCAAGTGAAATTATGTTGGAAAGGTAAAAGATAGTAGCAATTTTATAAGAAATAGATATTTTTCTATTCAAAGTCAGAAATTGCATATAGTCCCTCATGTATTGGAAGAAGTATAACTGTCTTTTTATGTGGGAAAAACATGTTATTTCACTCACACCAAGTTGAATATTTTACTAACACAGACTTATGATCAGTTTTTATAACATTTGGACCATGTTGCATTTGTAAAATGTCACTACTAGTTATATGCAGATCTCATACACTGAAAACCGAATTCTGTTTAAGTGCCCAAAAGTTTCAGAAGCTTTAAGTTCAGTGTCTTGGGTTTTCCTGCCTATACACACTTTTTAAAGGTTCACTTTCTTCACGTGTCACCCAAACTAGGCAAATAGGAAAGTGAAACTTAAAACACACAAAAATCATGTTGATGTTCGACAGAAAACAACAAATTTCTGTAAAGAATGTATCCTTCAATTAAAAAAATTAATTAAGGAGAGGAGCCAAGATGGCGGAGGAGTAGGACGGGGAGATCACTTTCTCTCCTACAAATTCATCGAAAGAATGGCTGAGCACAGAGCAAACTTCGCGAAACAGCTTCTGATCGCTAGCTGAGGTCATCAGGCGCCCAGAAAAGCAGCCCATTGTCTTCGAAAGGAGGTAGGACAAAATATAAAAGATAAAAAGTGAGACAAAAGAGCTAAGGACGGAGATCCGTCCCGGGAACTCTTAGGCGGCATTGCTTGGGGTAGGGTCCGGGCCTGAGGGCCCTGAGGACAATCGGAGGGAGCTTCTGTGAGTTGCCAACTTGAACTGTGGGAGACCAAAAGAGAGAGAGTAAATTAACCGGCCCAAACACACTGCCGGCCGCTCGCAGAACAGGGAGACCGAGAGGGTCCAGAGAGGAGCTCGCAGGCTGCGGACCGGCCCAGCCCCGCCGGAGGCAGGAGGCAGGGGGTAGGGGAAGGTCGCCGCGAGACACAGGGCGCAGGCACCCGACCGGCGCGGGCGGGGACTGGGGCTGGGGACGCGGAGGGCAGAAGGCGCGCGCACCCGACTGGCGCCAGCGGAAACTGAAACTGGGTCCGTGGAAGGGAGGGGGCGCGCCACACCTGGGGAGAGTGCGCCCACCAAGCCCCTGGCTGCCTGGACCGCTCTGACGGGAAAGGCACAGAGAGCAGGCGCAGCTTTTCGCTCCGCGCTTTTGTGGAACACCCGAGGGCTGGAGCCTCGCGCAGCGCGGGGCGCGCTCCATATAGAGCAGCCGGGAGCCTGAGCAGCGCAGACGGAGAAAGCAGCGTCAGCCCCTCCCGGCAGCACCAGCCCGACCCCGCAGCCCAAGCCCGTCCCCATAGCGCCAGCCACTTCCGGCAGCGCCAGCCCCTCCCGGCAGCGCGACGGAACTAGCTACCTGAGTAAGAGTCCACCTCCGCCCGCCTGTGTCAGGGCGGAAATGAGGCTCTGAAGAGACCGGCAAACAGAAGCCAAATAAACAAAGGGAACCGCTTCAGAAGGGACTGGTGCAACAGATTAAAATCCCTCTAGGAAACATTGACTACACCGGAAGAGGCCTGTAGATATCGAGAAGCGTAAGCTGGAACAAGGAGCTATCTGAAACTGAGCCGAACCCACACTGACCGCAACAGCTCCAGAGAAACTCCTAGATACAATTTTACATTTTTCCCCCTTTTTTTTTTTTTCTTTTTTTTCCTTTTTTTATTTTTTATTTTTTCTCTTTTATTTTCCTTTAAAATCCCCTATTACTCCCCCATTACTCCTTAACTTTCATTTCCACAGACTTTTACGATTTTTTAATTAGGGGGAAAAAAAAATTTTTTTTTCTTTTTTTTTTTCTTTCTTTTTTTTTCTTTTTTTTCTTTCCTTTTTCTCTTCTATTTTCTATTTTTCTTTTTCTCTTATTTCTTTTAAAGTCCTCTAGTACTCCTCTACTACTCCTTAATTTTCATTTTCAATACACTATAACCTTACAAAAAAAAAAAAGAAGAGAAGCCCTATTTTTAAACCAAGATTATTCTCTCCCAATCTTGACTCTCTGTTTTCTACCTCAGAACACCTCTATTTCCTCCTTTCCCCTTCTCTTCCCAATCCAATTCTGTGAATCTTTGTAGGTGACTGGGCTACGGAGAACACTCTGGGAACAGACAGCTGCGTAGATCTGTCTCTCCACTCTTGAGTCCCCCTTTTTCTCCTCCTGCTCATCTCTATCTCCCTCCTCCCTCTCCTCTTCTTCATGTAACTCTGTGAACCTCTCTGGGTGTCCCTAACGGGGGAGAATCTTTTAGCCATTAACCTAGAAGTTTTATTATCAGTGCTGTATAGTTGGAGAAGTCCTGAGACTACAGGAAGAATAAAACTGAAATCCAGAGGCAGGAGACTTAAGCCCAAAACCTGAGAACACCAGAAAACTCCTGACTACATGGAACTTTAAGTAATAAGTGACTGTCCAAAAGCCTTCATACCTACACTGAAACCAACCACCACCCAAGAGCCAATAAGTTTTAGAGCAAGACATACCACGCAAATTCTCCAGCAACGCAGGAACATAGCCCTGAACATCAACATACAGGCTGACCAAGGTCACACCTAACACGTAGACCCATCTCAAAACTCATTACTGGGCACTCCATTGCTCTCCAAAGAGAAGAAATCAAGTTCCACGCACCAGAACGCTGACGCACGCTTCCCTAACCAGGAAATCTTGACAAGCCAATCGTCTAACCCCACCCACTGGGTTAATCCTCCACAACAAAAAGGAACCACAGCCCTCCAGAATACAGAAAGCCCACTCCAGATACAGCAATCTAAACAAGATGAAAAGGCAAAGAAATACCCAACAGGTAAAGGAACATGAAAAATGCCCACCAAGTCAAACAAAAGAGGAGGAGATAGGGAATCTAACCTGAAAAAGAATTTAGAATAATGATAATAAAAATGATCCAAAATCTTGAAAACAAAATGGAGTTACAGATAAATAGCCTGGAAACAAAGATTGAAAAGATTCAAGAACTGTTTAATAAAGACCTAGAAGAAATAAAAAAAGAGTCAATTAAAAATGAATAATGCAATGAATGAGATCAAAAACACTTTGGAGGGAACCAAGAGTAGAATAACGGAGGCAGAAGATAGGATAAGTGAGGTAGAAGATAAAATGGTGGAAATAAAATGAAGCAGAGAAGAAAAAAGAAAAAGGATCAAAGAAAATGAGGACAACCTCAGGGACCTATGGGACACTGTGAAACGCCCCAACATTCGAATCATAGGAGTTCCAGAAGAAGAAGACAAAAAGAAAGGCCATGAGAAAATACTCGAGGAGATAATAGCTGAAAACTTCCCTAAAATGGGGAAGGAAATAGCCACCCAAAGTCCAAGAAACCCAGAGAGTCCCAAACAGGATAAACCCAAGGCAAAACACCCCAAGACACATATTAATCAAATTAACAAAGATCAAACACAAAGAACAAATATTAAAAGCAGCAAGGGAGAAACAACAAATAACACACAAAGGGATTCCCATAAGGATAACAGCTGATCTATCAATAGAAACCCTCCAGGCCAGAAGGGAATGGCAGGACGTACTGAAAGTAATGAAAGAGAATAACCTACAACCTAGATTACTGTATCCAGCAAGGATCTCATTCAGATATGAAGGAGAATTCAAAAGCTTTACAGATAAGCAAAAGCTGAGAGAATTCAGCACCACCAAACCAGCTCTTCAACAAATGCTAAAGGATCTTCTCTAGACAGGAAATGCAGAAAGGTTGTATAAACGTGAACCCAAAACAACAAAGTAAATGGCAACGGGACCACACCTATCAATAATTACTTAAATGTAAATGGGTTGAATGCCCCAACCAAAAGACAAAGATTGGCTGAATGGATACAAAAACAAGACCCCTATATATGCTGTCTACAAGGAGACCCACCTCAAAACAAGAGACACATACAGACTAAAAGTGAAGGGCTGGAAAAAATATTTCATGCAAACGGAGACCAAAAGAAAGCAGGAGTCGCAATACTCATATCAGATAAAATAGACTTTCAAATAAAGGATGTGAAAAGAGACAAAGAAGGACACTACAATAATGATCAAAGGATCAATCCAAGAAGAAGATATAACAATTATAAATATATATGCACCCAACATAGGAGCACCGCAATATGTACGGCAAACACTAACGAGTATGAAAGAGGAAATTAATAGTAACCACAATAATAGTGGGAGACTTTAATACCCCACTCACAACTTTGGATAGATCAACTAAACAGAAATTAACAGAACACAAACTTAAATGACACAATGGACCAGCTAGACCTAATTGATATCTATAGGACATTTCACCCCAAAACAATCAACTTCACCTTTTTCTCAAGTGCACACGGAACGTTCTCCAGAATAGATCACATCCTGGGCCATAAATCTGGTCTTGGAAAATTCAAAAAAATTGAAATCATTCCAGTCATCTTTTCTGACCACAGTGCAGTAAGATTAGATCTCAATTACAGGAAAAAAATTGTTAAAACTTCAAACATATGGAGGCTAAATAACACGCTTCTGAATAACCAACAAATCATAGAAGAAATCAAAAAAGAAATCAAAATATGTATAGAAATGAATGAAAATGAAAACACAACAACCCAAAACCTGTGGGACACTGTAAAAGCAGTGCTAAGGGGAAGGTTCATAGCATTACAGGCTTACATCAAGAAACAAGAAAAAAGCCAAATAAATAACCTAACTCTACACCTAAAGCAACTAGAGAAGGAAGAAATGAAGAACCCCAGGGTTAGCAGAAGGAAAGAAATCTTAAAAATTAGGGCAGAAATAAATGCAAAAGAAACTAAAGAGACCATAGCAAAAATCAACAAAGCTAAAAGCTGGTTTTTTGAAAAAAATAAACAAAATTGACAAACCATTAGCAAGACTCATTAAGAAACAAAGAGAGAAGAACCAAATTAACAAAATTAGAAATGAAAATGGAGAGATCACAACAGACAACACTGAAATACAAAGGATCATAAGAGACTACTACCAGCAGCTCTATGCCAATAAAATGGACAACTTGGATGAAATGGACAAATTCTTAGAAAAGTATAACTTTCCAAAACTGAACCAGGAAGAAATAGAAGATCTTAACAGACCCATCACAAGCAAGGAAATCGAAACTGTAATCAAAAATCTTCCAGCAAACAAAAGCCCAGGACCAGATGGCTTCACAGCTGAATTCTACCAAAAATTTAGAGAAGAGCTAACACCTATCTTACTCAAACTCTTCCAGAAAATTGCAGATGAAGGTAAGCTTCCAAACTCATTCTATGAGGCCACCATCACCCTAATTCCAAAACCAGACAAAGATGCCAACAAAAAAAGAAAACTACAGGCCAATATCACTGATGAATATAGATGCAAAAAATCCTTAACAAAATTCTAGCAAACAGAATCCAACAACATATTAAAAAAAATCATACACCATGACCAAGTGGGCTTTATCCCAGGAATGCAAGGATTCTTTAATATCCGCAAATCAATCAATGTAATACCACCACATTAACAAATTGAAAGATAAAAACCATATGATTATCTCAATAGATGCAGAGAAAGCCTTTGACAAAATTCAACACTCATTTATGATTAAAACTCTCCCCAAAAAGCAGGAATAGAAGGAACATACCTCAACATAATAAAAGCTATATATGACAAACCCACAGCAAGCCATCACCCTCAATTGGTGAAAATTGAAGGCATTTCCCCTGAAATCAGGAACAAGACAAGGGTGCCCACCTCACCACTACTATTCAACATAGTGTTGGAAGTTCTGGCCACAGCAATCAGAGCAGAAAAAGAAGTAAAGGAATCCAGATAGGAAAAGAAGAAGTAAAACTCTCACTGTTTGCAGATGACATGATCCTCTATATAGAAAACCCTAAAGACTCTACCAGAAAATTACTAGAGCTAATCAATGAATATAGTAAAGTTGCAGGATATAAAATTAACACACAGAAATCCCTTGCATTCCTATATACTAACAATGAAAAAACAGAAAGAGAAATTAAGGAAACAATACCATTCACCATTGCAACAAAAAAGAATAAAATACTTAGGAGTATATCTACCTAAAGAAACAAAAGACCTATACATAGAAAACTATAAAACACTGATGAAAGAAATCAAAGAGGACACAAACAGATGGAGAAACATACCGTGTTCATGATTGGAAGAATCAATATTGTGAAAATGGCTATTCTACCCAAAGCAGTCTATAGATTCAATGCAATCCCTATCAAGCTACCAACGGTATTTTTCACAGAACTAGACAAAGAATTTCACAATTTGTATGGAAATACAAAAAACCTCGAATAGCCAAAGTAATCTTGAAAAAGAAGAATGGAACTGGAGGAATCAACCTGCCTGACTTCAGACTCTACTACAAAGCCACAGTCATCAAGACAGTATGGTACTGGCACAAAGACAGAAATATAGATCAATGGAACAGATAGAAAGCCCAGAGATAAATCCATGAACCTATGGACACCTTATCTTTGACAAAGGAGGCAAGGATATACAATGGAAAAAAGACAACCTCTTTAACAAGTGGTGCTGGGAAAACTGGTCAACCACTTGTAAAAGAATGAAACTAGAACACTTTCTAACACCATACACAAAAATAAACTCAAAATGGATTAAAGATCTAAATGTAAGACCAGAAACTATAAAACTCCTAGAGGAGAACATAGGCAAAACACTCTCCGACATGAATCACAGCAGGATCCTCTATGACCCACCTCCCAGAATATTGGAAATAAAAGCAAAAATAAACAAATGGGACCTAATGAAACTTAAAAGCTTTTGCACTACAAAGGAAACTATAAGTAAGGTGAAAAGACAGCCCTCAGATTGGGAGAAAATAATAGCAAATGAAGAAACAGACAAAGGATTAATCTCAAAAAATATACAAGCAACTCCTGAAGCTCAATTCCAGAAAAATAAATGACCCAATCAAAAAATGGGCCAAAGAACTAAACAGACATTTCTCCAAAGAAGACATACAGATGGCTAACAAACACATGAAAAGATGCTCAACATCACTCATTATCAGAGAAATGCAAATCAAAACCACAATGAGGTACCATTACACGCCAGTCAGGATGGCTGCTATCCAAAAGTCTACAAGCAATAAATGCTGGAGAGGGTGTGGAGAAAAGGGAACCCTCTTACACTGTTGGTGGGAATGCAAACTAGTACAGCCACTATGGAAACAGTGTGGAGATTTCTTAAAAAAACTGGAAATAGAACTGCCATATGACCCAGCAATCCCACTTCTGGGCATACACACTGAGGAAACCAGATCTGAAAGAGACACATGCACCCCAATGTTCATCGCAGCACTGTTTATAATAGCCAGGACATGGAAGCAACCTAGATGCCCATCAGCAGATGAATGGATAAGGAAGCTGTGGTACATATACACCATGGAATATTACTCAGCCATTAAAAAGAATTCATTTGAATCAGTTCTAATGAGATGGATGAAACTGGAGCCCATTATACAGAGTGAAGTAAGCCAGAAAGATAAAGAACATTACAGCATACTAACACATATATATGGAATTTAGAAAGATGGTAATGATAACCCTATATGCAAAACAGAAAAAGAGACACAGAAATACAGAACAGACTTTTGAACTCTGTGGGAGAAGGTGAGGGTGGGATATTTCAAAAGAACAGCATGTATACTATCTATGGTGAAACAGATCACCAGCCCAGGTGGGATGCATGAGACAAGTGCTTCGGCCTGGTGCACTGGGAAGACCCAGAGGAATCGGGTGGAGAGGGAGGTGGGAGTGGGGATCGGGATTGGGAATACATGTAAATCCATGGCTGATTCAAAGAATAAAAATAAAAATAAAAAAAAAAAAAAAATAAATGTAAAAAAAAAAAAATTAATTAAAAAATGTTCTTCACATTGGCCCTGATTAAGTGACTAATCTGTGATGCTGCTGATTAATAAAAACATATGTTTCTTTAAAAATTAGCCCAGATAGCACTGACATGCAGAAGAAGAGGGGGGGAAAGTCATGTAATAGGAAACCTTAATTTTTTGTTAACTACTTTAACTTCTTTGTGTTAAGTTCAGCTTATCCTATAAGGTGTTTTCTATACAAAAGTATTGTACTTTAGGGAGCCAGAGATTTTCTCTATGATATTGTAAAACTTTAGTACCTTGGAAGTTTTTCTAGTTTAGAATTGGTGATCATTCTAATGAAAGTGGTGCTAACTCAGAAAATTCTCTCATAAAAGTAACTATAGAAAAGATTGTAAATGGATGCTGAAATTCTCAAATCCGAACAGATAAAAAGGAGAAAGATACTGGAAGAGAAGAAGTGAAATTGGTTGTGTTTATGTGGTGGAATTATATGTAATTTCCATTCATTTTTGCCACTTTTATATAATGTGTTTACATTATTTTGTAATGAAAACACATTGAGAAAAACAAAATGGGCAGAACTTTGGGGTATTTTAAAGTATTTCTGGACTGTTGAGTTGTTTGCAGACAATTGAAATATATGTTGAAAACTGTTCTATCACCACAGTTTTTCTTACTCTATCTCATACGGCTGAAAATATTACAATAATTTTTCTCAAAATGAATAATACACACTCACCTTTTCCCCAGCAGGTATTGGTTTTAGAAGAACTCTTTATAGATCTAATCATACATGAAATATGTTTTGAAACCATGTTAGTGTCTTAGCCAAAACGGAATGCATTATAAGGATGTAGACATCAGTGTTTTAACTATGTGTCATCTTGGACATCTTTCTTTTCATATTTTTTTAAAACTTTGGTTTTAATTGGAGGATAATTGCTGTATAATATTTTGCTGGTTTCTGCCATTTATCAACATGAATCAGCCATAGGTATACACGTGGCCCCTCACTCCATTCCATCCCATTCCTCTGGTTTATCACAGAGCACCAGACTTGAGCTCCCTGTGAAGTGAAAGTTGCTCAGTGGTATCTGACTCTTTGCAACCCCATGGACTATAGCCTGCCAGGCTCCTCTGTCCATGGGATTCTCCAGGCAAGGATATTGGAGTGGGTAGCCTATCCCTCATCCAGGGGATGTTGCCGACCCAGGTATTGAACCCGGGTCTCCCACATTGCAGGCAGATAATTTCTGCCTGAGCCACCAGCGAGCTCTCTGCCTCCTACAGTGAATTTCCACTGGCTATCTAATTTTACATATGATAATATATATGTTTTAATGCTACTCTTCTTAAGTGCAAGTTCTTTTAAGTCACAGTGGAGATTTGGGATCATTTAAAATACATGGGAGCAGATGTTGCTCCAGAAAGGGACAGTTCAGGACAATGCAATGACCTAGGCCATAATCATCGGTGTGTTTTGTGACTTTGTTAAATCGCCATATTTTCAACCCTCATTTTTTTAACTTCTATCATTTTTCATGTGTGTATTTTTAAAACAGTGAAATATTCATAGAGGTTTATATTATTTTTTGAGTTACCTCAAATGTCACTTGGTAGAAAGCTATATTTAGCTGAATCATAACTAGCTAACTTACTAAATAGACTTGCTTATTTATGAAGGCGGTTCTGTCTTTGAGAATATTGCATATTTTTGTGTAGTCAAACCTATCAATATTTTATCACTAAATGTCTGGTGTCATTGTTAGATACTATGTCACATGTATCTCCTTCATGTCACAATTATGAGACTAATAACCTATATTTTCTTTTAATACTTTATGTATTTCATAATTAGAATCCATCTGGAATTCCTTTAAAAATATTTTATAATATAGGAATTAAAGTTTGTTTCCCAAATAATTATCTAATTGTCTTTTCCCTACTGTGTGAATAATATGTCTTTTCTAAACTGATTCATGACCTTGTATTTTATGCATTTTCATATTTTCATTATTATCTTCCATTGGTCTGTCTATTTATCTGTATTCGTGGGTCCTTTCTTAATGTGGTTTTAATCTAGCACTATCATTACAATAGATGAGTGAATGAGATTGTCATCTGGAAAACCCAGGCTTAAGAAAGTGCAAACCTAAACTTAAAAAATTACCCCAAATAGCTTTGTTATTGAAATTAGTTGGATGTTTACTTCATCTCTTTGATTTTTTCCTTGATTTTGAATAGATACTTGTTCTTCTAAAACTGGTTTATGTGAGAAAGACGTTTGTTTCTGATGTATGTCTCAACTGGCATGCATAAGCTTTGGGTCACAATGATTTTTCCCTTGGCTATGCTTTGGGTGAAGGATGAGCTTGTCACGGGGTGTCACTGGTGGTTCTATTTACCTATCATTCTGAAGTGCTGGTTCTGCAAATTCAGAAGCTGAAGAACTGTCAAGCTATCTGCAGAGGCTGTAAGAGAACTAAAGTTTATGATCTCGATTTTTAGTTTTGTAGGTATTTCTGAGATTTATTTCAAGAAAGGTATAAAAAGATAACACCATATAACTCTTTAGATATGGCTTTACTGTCAAGAGTCAGAATATGTGTAATATGTGAACATCTATATAACCTGAATTAGTAAATGGAAATAATTATTTGATTGTTTCACATTTTAGATGTTATGAACCAAAGTTATTTATTCCTTGATTCTTCCCCGGATGGAAAGAGTAATACTTTCTTTTGTACAGTGTTTCTTCTTATGACCCAGTAGGTGTTTCACATTCTCTAATGAGTTTGGGACATGATTACCTCTGGTGTAAATCTCAGCTCTGCCAGCTTAATTCCAGGACCGCTCCTCCTTGCTGGGGTTGCTGAATAGGTGCTCTTACACAGACCTCATTCTCAGTGTTACTGAGGAAAAGGGCTTGGCAGTAAATGCTAGATTTCTTTTATGAGAGATTTTCTGGGAGGAGAAATGTTTTTGATTTTATTAAAGGGAATTAGGCTGGACTGTGATGGCTCCACAAAGATGTCTTAGCAAATGTTCTAAGTGTGTATAAGAGTGAATTAGAGCTCTTCTCCAAATACTTAACTCCATATGTGTGGGTACAAGGGCAAAGTTTAAAAAAGATAGTGTTGCTAATTTAGAAATATTTGGTGGATTCAGTTCTAAGGACTGGAAAATAATTCCCTGAGTTCTTATTCTCTGTTTTCTCTGTCTCTCCCCCTCTGTGTCTGTGTGTATAAATATATATAAAATATACACATATAAAATAATGTACTATTCCCAGAATAAAAAATACAGAAAAGTTTTAACAAGAAAATATATACTTTGCAGATACAATCATGTTCATGTTTTTGGTATTTACTTCCAATTTTTCAGTTTATTACATATGTCTATGTGCATACAGAAAAATACACACATATATACACATACATATATTTTTTATTTTTGCTCACAATATAAAAATTTCCCTATGTTAGCCAGGACTCATAATGTGCTGTGCTTAGTCGCTCAGTCGTGTCTGACTCTTTTGAGACTGAAGCCCACCAGGCTCCTCTGTCCATGGAGATTCTTCAGGCAAGAATACTGGAGTGGGTTGCCATGCCCCCTCCAGGGGATCTTCCCAACTCACAGATTGAACCCAGGTCTCCTGCATTGCAGGCAGATTCTTTACCGTCTGAGCCACCAGGAAGCCTAGGACTCATAATAGCTATATACTATTCCATTCTTTGGCTACACTTTATAAACGTTCAATATTTCTAATATTTTTAAGCAGATTATTTAAATCTTCAGATATAAATCTTTGATTATCATATTGAAAAGTAAATCTTTAGTAACTATGAGAAGAGCCTGATGGTTACTATGAAAGACTAAAGATAAAAGTAAACCAAAATAAACTGCTAAGAATTCAGAACTATAAAAACACTGTAGATAAGTTTCAGCATTTCCAGAGAAGAAAAACAAATTTTTATTTTTGTACTGTTATTTTGACACAAATAAAGTAGGCATATATGTTGTAATCTCTAGGGTACTCCTAAATGATTGGAGATATAAAAATATTTACAACAGACTAGGAGCAGCAGGGCAAAAGTTATCACTAAAGAAATACTTCATTAATACAAAGATAGAAGAAAAGAAAAAAAATGGAAAAGACAACTAAACTAACAGGACAGAAAGTGAGATGGTAAATTCAAACAAAAATATATTAACAATAACTACACTAAAGTTAAAAAATCTTTAATCTAAAACCAAAACTTGTCAGCTCAAATTAAAAAAAGAACTTGCTGCTTATGAGACCTATTTAAAGAATAATGATCAATAAATGTAATAAAGACATATCAGGAAAACACAAAAAATTCAGTTATCAGAGCATATTTCAAATAGGAAGCAAGTAGAAATAAAGAGGGATGTACCATAATAACAGGGTCTACCAAAGATGAAACAACCCCTAAATATGTATTCAGCTATTAACACAGTCTCAAAATATATAAAATAAAATCTGACAGAATAGAAAGTAAAATAGATAACTCCTTAGTCATAGAAATTTGTCTTTGCACACACAATGGAATACACAGACAAAACTCGGGAAGGATGAGTAAGATTTGAAACACATGTTAAAGTTGATTTTATTCTATATATATTTACTGTAATAAACATTTATGTGGGCTTCCCTGCTAGCTCAACTGGTAAAGAATCTGCCTGCAATGCAGGAGACCTCAGTTCAATTCCTGGGTCAAGAAGATCCCTGGAGAAGGGATGGGCTATGCAATTCAGAATTCATGGGCTTCCCTGGTGGTTCAGATGGTAAAAAATCTGCCTGCAATGCAGGATACCTGGGTTCAATCCCTGGGTTGGGAAGATCCCCTGGAGGAGAGCATGGCAACCCACTTCAGTATTCTTGCCTGGAGAATCCACATGGATAAAAGAGCCTATTGGGCTACAGTCCACAGGGTCACAAATAGTCAAACAGGACTGGGTGACTAAGCACAGCACAGCATCACATATATGTGTGTGTGTGCCCAGTGCCTGAACAAATAATCTCACAGAAGTCAGTGAACAGAAACTATAGAAATGATAAGTAATAAAGTATATACAGTTGTATATATAAAATACTGCTCAATTAACTATAGAACATATAGTGTTTTATAGCATTATTGAACGTTTTTAATAGCTCATATATGTGGCAATGAAACGAGTCTTAAAGGCTTCAGCTTACAGAATATGGTCTTTGCTCATGGAAGAATTAATGTGGCAATAGCAACTGAAAGATAACTGAAAATTCCCAAGTGTTTGGAACAAAAATAGAAAATTCTTCAATTCAGTTCAGTTTAGTCACTCAGTCGTGTCTGACTCTTTGCGACCCCATGAATCATAGCACATCAGACCTCCCTGTCCATCACCAACTCCCAGAGTTTACTCTAACTCATGCCCATCGAGTTGGTGATGCCATCTAACCATCTCATCCTCTGTCATCCCCTTCTCCACCTGCCCCCAATCCCTCCCAGCATCAGGGTCTTTTCCAATGAGTCAACTCTTCGCATGAGGTGGCCAAAGTATTGGAGCTTCAGCTTCAGCGTCAGTCCTTCCAATGAACACCCGGGACTGATCTCCTTCAGGATGGACTGGTTGGATCTCCTTGCAGTCCAAGGGACTCTCGAGAGTCTTCTCCAACACCACAGTTCAAAAGCATCAATTTTTCAGCGCTCAGCTTTCCTCACAGTCCAACTCTCACATCCATACATGACCACTGGAAAAACCATAACCTTGACCAGATGGACCTTTGTTGGCAAAGTAATGTCTCTGCTTTTTAATATGCTATCTAGGTTGGTCATAACTTTCCTTCCAAGGAGTAAGCATCTTTTAATTTCATGGCTGCAGTCACCATCTGCAGTGATTTTGGAGCCCCCAAAAATAACATCTGACACTGTTTCCGCATCTATTTCCCATGAAGTGATGGAACCAAATGCCATGATCTTCGTTTTCTGAATATTGAGCTTTAAGCCAACTTTTTCACTCTCCTCTTTCACTTTGATCAAGAGGCTTTTTAGTTCCTCTTCACTTTCTGCCATAAGGGTGGTGTCATCTGCACATCTGAGGTTATTGATATTTCTCCTGGCAATCTTGATTCCAGCTTGGGCTTCCTCCAGCCTAGTGTTTCTCATGATGTACTCTGCATATAACTTAAATAAGCAGGGTGACAAAATGGAGCCTTGACATACTCCTTTTCCTATTTGGAACCAATCTGTTGTTCCACGTCAAGTTCTAACTGTTGCTTCCTGACCTGCATACAGGTTTCTCAAGAGGCAGGTCAGGTGGTCCGGTATTCCCATCTCTTTCAGAATTTTCCACAGTTTATTGTGATCCACACAGTCGAAGGCTTTGGCATAGTCAATAAAGCAGAAATAGATGTTTTTCTGGAACTCTCTTGCTTTTTCGATGATCCAGTGGATGGTGGCAATTTGATCTCTGGCTCCTCTGCCTTTTCTAAAACCAGCTTGAACATCTGGAAGTTCATAGTTCATGTATTGCTGAAGCCTGACTTGGAGAATTTTGAGCATTACTTTACTAGCATGTGAGATGAGTGCAATTGTGCGGTAGTTTGAGCATTCTTTGGGATTGCCTTTCTTAGGGATTGGAATGAAAACCTTACATGCTTGGAAGTTAAATACATTCCTAAACAAATCATGGCTCAAAGAAGAAATCACAAGGAAAATTTAAGTACTATTTTGAACAAGTGATAAAATGTTTCAGATCAGTATTTGTGGATATATCTATATCAGTATTTATAGAAAAACATGTAGCTTTCAATGTGTATATTAAAAAGAAGAAATGTTGAGAATTAATTAATCTAACTTAGCTTTTAAGACAGAAATCAAAACCAAAGAAACTGTAAGGAAAGAAATTTTAAAAATTAAATCAGGACTCAACTAAATAGAAAGCATAAGTTAAATAAAACCTTAAATTCCCTCAAGTTGATTCATTACAGAGATTAATAAAATTGGCAAACCCTTAGCAAGACTGACTGCTCACAAAAAAACACAAAGAGTGGCACCACTTCAGATACATAAAAATAAATTTCAAACTTCTGTGAGTGAGTAAATTTTTTGAAAGAAGTATCAAAACTTACAAAAGGACGATCTGAATTGTATAATGTCTGATTAAATAAAAATACAATATTTGTAACTTAAAACATCTGCTTAAGGAAATCTTTAGATCCAGATGACTACTGATTTAGTTCTTCCAAACATTACAAGAAAAATATGGACCATGATCTTTGTGAGTGTAGAAATAGCCTAGATCAAATATTACAAAATATTACAAAAGTCCAGAGATACATGTAAAGGGGACAACATCATGACAACTGGGGTTTATCCAGGAATGCAAGTTTGGTTTAACATGCAAAAATTAACCAATGTAATTCACCCCATTAACAGAATAGAGGGGGAAAAAATGTCATCTCAATAGAGGCCAAAAAGCATCTACTAAACTTTAGTATCTGTTCATGGTAAAACTCTCAACAAACTAGGAATAGAAGTGAATTATCTAATAAAGAGTGTCTATTAAGAAGAAATTTCTGATAGCTAACATCACACTCAGTGTAAAATATTGAGCCCTTTCCCCTCTGAGGTCACTAACAAGATAAAGATGTCCCCTACGATCCTTTTTATTCAATATTATACTGAAGATCTGAGGAAGTGGATTAAGAAAGAGAAAACAGAAGGAGAGAGGGAGGAAAGGAAGAAAGGAAAGGCATAACCCTGAGAGAATCAAAATTGTTTTTATTTGTAAAAAATGTTTGTACATAGAAAATCCAATAAAATATTAGAATTAGGTAAACTTAGATTGCTATATATAAGACCAATATAATAAATGAATGATTTCCCTATATACCTACAACATACGATCAGAAATTAAGTAGTATATAATAATGCCATTTAAAATATTATCAAAATTATTATCTAGGAATTGATGAAAGATGAGACTCCATATTTATTACTAGACAAAACAAGTCTAAATAAATGAAAAGATGCTATGTTCACACCATGTTCATGGAATAGAAAACTGCATTCCAGTTAGGTGACTTAAGACAATAATTACACAAGAGTACACGGATAGGCAAATAGAACAAGTAGAGTCCAAAACAGATACAGATACATAATGACACTTGATATACAACACCTCTCATTGTCATCAGCAGCAGCCAAGTGTGAAAGGTACAACAGTCCTTGAAAGAAGAGACTGAAATGTTTCAGAGCTATTCTAGAACATAAAATAATTAGAAAGTTCCTTAAGTCATTCTAAGAGAACACTGTCACCTGCACCATAAACTGGTGAAAGGACAATTTAAAATAAATAAAATACACAAAGTAGAAATAATATTGCATGTTAGGTCTCACAAGAAATCTTTTTAAAAATATCAAAATTGAAAAATCAAATACAGTAATATATTAAAAATTATTACACCTCAGATAATTAGTGTTTATCCTAGGAATGAAAGTGATGGTCAGCATTAAGCAACCTGTGAATATAATTAATAAAATGGTGAAAAAATATGTTCTGTATAGATGCTGAAATTTTTGACATTCAGCAATGTGCTGAAGAATTTATGCTCTCGAATTGTGGTATTGGAGAAGACCCTTGAGAATCCCTTGGAGAGCAAGGAGATTAAACCAGTCAGTCCTAAAAGAAATCAACCCTTAATACTAATTGGAAGGAGAGATGCTGAAGATGAAGCTCCAATACTTTGGCCACCTGGTGAAAAGAACCCACTCATTCTCTAATGCTGAGAAAGACTGAGGGCAAGAAAAGGGGGTGACAGAAGCTGAGATGGTTGAATGGCATCAGTGATGCAATGGACCTGAGTTTGAGCAAACTTCAGGAGATAGTGAAGGACAGGGAAGCCTGGTGTGCTGCAGTCCCCGGGGTCACAAAGAGTCAGACATGGCTGAGCAACTTTCACTTTTCTGTGTTATGAGAGGTTTATATCTATCATCTTATTACCTACCTATTTGTTTCACTTCTTTTCTGTTACTCTTTCTCTTTTCATACTTGCTTTAGAGTTATTTTTTATTGTTCCAATTGTCCTTTACCTTTATAATTAGTATTCTTTGTTTCAATAGTTATATTACAGCTTGCATACTTAATATAAATGTATATTTTTACATTTCCCCAGAAAATGTAAGGACTTGAAAACACTATGACTCTGTCCTATTCTATGTTTTAATCACATGTATTATTATCTATTATTATTTTTGGTCTTATACAGACAGCATTTTCTTTCCTTTTAATCATCTTGTGTCTTATAATGGACTGGATCACTCTGGGTGATTTTCTATTGTCTAATGTTCCTCTTGCTTTATGATCCTGTTGAGTTCTAATTCCATGTTTGATTATTTATACTGTGTGCTGGATACTATATATAAAAAGTGTAGAGACAATTTAAAACCTACATTCACTTTATCTTTCGTCAGAGAAATTTAGGTTTGCTTTTGACCAAAGGCAAGGAGGACTAGAAATTAATTCTCTTTCCAGCTGGATTTATGTTATTTTCAGCAGGGATTGCCTTATTTCAATTAGGTATTGAAAATTATTTGAGGGCTCTGGACCTTATCCTGTCCAGTCTATTTTAATTCACTCTTAAACTCAAGTTCTTTTAGTTCCTGACTCAAAGCCAAGGGTTTGACCTTACCTCCCTCAGCGGGCTCTTGGGCCCAAATTTATTGATGTTCTGCTGTGCTTCTCAAGTCTCTCAGATTCCTCTTCTCTAACAGGCAGATATTTACATAGGTAAAAAATGGTGCCAAATGCCTAGTTCATCTTTCTGCATTTCTTTTTTTCCCCAGACTGTTGTCCTCTAATTCCTAATTGCCTTTTAAACTCTGCAATATCTTTTAACAGATTTAAAATATCTTTTGACCAAGTTCTTTGGTGGTTCTCAATGAGACATCACTTCACCTCACCCAGTCAACTTTTAGAGAAAGCAACTCACTTTATTTTTTTTAAATCTCCACATGCACACACCCATTAAAAAATTAAAATCTATAACTTTTGAATAATAAGACAAGAATTTTAGAAAGCTCTCACATTTCTTGGTCTTCTTTTCCACCCCACTTTATTGAAAATTATGTTGTGACTTGGAGTTTTTATGACTATATTTTCTATTTTTTTTCTTTACTTAGTCTTATCTACTTTTAAAAGACCACAACAAACATTACCTAATGTTTTTTCACTTTTGCTTCATGTATCTCCTACATCATTTGTATTTATTTTTCCTCCATCTTAAGTACTTAATCCAAGACTGTTTTACAAGTAGGTATTTATTTATGTGGCAAATTCTTGAAAGCTTGTATGGCTGAGAATTTTTTTTATCATTACCTTCTGTTCAAATGACAGTTTGGCCAAATAGAAAATTCTTGATTCAAATTGTTTATTCTCAGTATTTTGAAAACATTACTCCATTGTTTTATTTCCTCCAGTGTTTTGATTCCTTTTCATGTGCCCTGCTTTTTCATTCTTGAAATTAATTCTAAATTTTGTCATAGTTTTAAATTTTCTATACATGTGAGTTTAAGCCCTATGCTCTGGAACTCTATGGACCCATCAAATCTTTTTTTTTTTTTAAATCTCTTTTGAATTATGAGAAATTTACTCTCATTTTTCAAGTATTTCTTTCTCACTGCTTTTATATCCCATTTTTCTGAACCTCTTGTATTCTGGATCCTAGCACTTTTGATCTATCTTCTTTACCTCTTAAACTTATTTTTATATACTCTATTTCTTTTTCTTACACATATTCTTTCTTGGAAAGTTTTTCAGTTTTATCTCCAAATTACTAATTTGTTTCCCATTTGTAGGATAAGCAATAAAATGGTATCTGTTATAAATCTTGTATCAACAATACTTTTTCCAGACTGTGTTTCTATCTGGTTAAGATTTATCTTTATTCATAAGTTTAATATTTTTTACCATTTTTAGCATGCTTATTACTTATTTTAAATTCTAGTGCACCTGTTCTGATTTTAGACTTTGATATCTCTAATGTATAATCCAGGTTATGGTTTTTCTTTCAAAACAGTTGTTCCATCAATTGTCTTAGCTTTTAGATTTGTGAGCCCATCTTCTCCTAAGATCTTTCTCCCCTGTGGCAGGCAATGTGCATGCAGGGGTGGAAATTGGGGGCTCATTTTTTGACCACATGAGCTGGGCAGGGGGAGGTGTTGAATTGACCTAAGAGATACCTAAGACCTTGGAAAGAGAGACCTGGCCTTGAAAAACACTTTCAATTACTGCTCTTTCCCCAGAACTAATCCTCAGGTCAGGACTTTAGCCGCATCAGGCAGAAGCACTATTAGAAGGAAATTTTTAAATGAAAATTCTTATGTCTGGGGATTTGAAGAGGACAGAATGGGGAAGCAACTGCCCTAGGCCATTCTGTCCCTTGATTCCTTCAACTTATTAATAAAAACAGGGCTCTTATTCTTCCTGATTTTTCTTTTGTTGACATTTGCACTATAGGTCTGAAATTCTTTTGTGGAAACAATTACAAGTTATCCAAAGCAATGGTGGAGGAAACACAAAAATGAATGCCAACAACTCCTATATTTTCCTCCTGTATCAAACAATAAAGAATCCTCCTGCAATGCAGGACACCTGGGTTCGATCCCTGGGTCAGGGAATATCCTCTGGAGAAGGAAATTGCAACCCACTTCAAGTTCTTGCCTGGGAAACCCCATGGACAGAGGAGCTGGTGGGCTACAGCCCATGGGGTTGCAAAGAGTCAGACATGACTGAGCAACTAACACATGATATCCATGCTGAGCTCCCTTTTCTCCAACCCAGAGTCACAGCTTCAGAAAACCAGTTAATACACTATCCCATCCTCCCAAATCATCTCTACCCTCCACAAGACTTTAAAACTTTTTCTTTGTAAATTAGATCTCTCTATTACTCTGCAGTTGACCTTGGGGAGAGCCAGTAATGTTGCTAGTTTAACATCTTTGTAAGATGTTTTTAGTCTAATTAGGTCCCATTTGTTTATTTTTGCTTTTATTTCCATTACTCTGGGAGGTGGGTCATAGAGGATCTTGCTGTGATTTATGTCAGAGAGTGTTTTTTTCCTATGTTTTCCTCTAGGAGTTTTATAGTTCCTGGTCTTACATTTAGATCTTTAATCCATTTTGAGTTTTTTTGTGTGTATGGTGTTAGAAAGTGTTCTGGTTTCATTCTTTTACAGGTAGTTGACCAGTTTTCCCAGCACTACTTGTTAAAGAGATTGTCTTTTCCCCATTGTATATTTTTGCTTCCTTTGTCAAAGATAAGCTGTCCATAGGTGTGTGAATTTATCTCTGGGCTTTCTATTTTGTTCCATTGATCTATATTTCTGTTTTTGTGCCAGTACCATACTGTCTTGATAACTGTAGCTTTGTGGTATAGTCTGAAGTCAGGCAGGTTGATTCCTCCAGTTCCACTCTTCTTTCTCAAGATTGCTTTGGCTATTCGAGGTTTTTTTGTATTTCCCTACAAATCATGAAATTATTTGTTCTAGTTCTCTGAAAAATACTGTTGGTAGCTTGATAGGGATTGCATTCAATCTGTAGATTGCTTTGGATAATATACTCATTTTCACAATATTGATTCTTCCAATCCATGAACATAGTGTATTTCTCCATCTATTTCTTTAAAAACTTTTGTACAATGAAGGAAACTAAGCAAGGTGAAAAGACAGCCTTCAAAATGGGAGAAAATAATAGCAAACAAAGCAACCAACAAGGGATTAATCACAAAAATATATAAGTAGCTCATGCAACTCCATATCAGAAAAATAAATGACCAAGTCAAAAAAAATGGGCCAAAGAACTAAACAGACATTTCTTCAAAGAATACATAGAGATGGCTAATAAACACATGAAAAGATGCTCAACAAAAAAAAAAAAAAAAAAAAAATGCTCAACATCACTCATTATCAGTTCAGTTGCTCAGTTGTGTCTGACTGTTTGTGACCTGATGAACCGCAGCACACCAGGCCTCCCTGTCCATCACCAACTCCCGGAGTCCACCCAAACCTATGTCCATTGAGTCAGTGATGCCATTCTGCCATCTCATCCTCTGTCGTCCCCTTCTCCTCCTGCCCTCAATCTTTCTCAGCATCAGGGTCTTTTCCAATGAGTCAGCTCTTTGCATGAGGTGGCCAAAGTATTGGAGTTTCAGCTTCAGCACCAGTCCTTCCAATGAACACCCAGAACTGATCTCCTTTAGGATGGATTGGTTGAACCTCTTTGCAGTCCAAGAGACTCTCAAGAGTCTTCTCCAACACCACAGCTCAAAAGCATCAATTCTTCAGCGCTCAGCTTTCTTTTTGGTACAACTCTCACATCCATACATGACGACTGGAAAAACCATAGCCTTGACTAGACAGACCTTTGTTGACAAAGTAATGTCTCTGCTTTTTAATATGCTCTCTAGGTTGGTCATAACTTTCCTTTCAAGGAGCAAGTGCCTTTTAATTTCATGGCTGCATTCACCATCTGTGGTGATATTGGAGCCCAGAAAAATAAAGTCTGACACTGTTTATTTGCCATGAAGCGATGGGACCAGATGCCATGATCTTAGTTTTCTGAATGTTGAGCTTTAAGCCAACTTTTTCACTCTCCTCTTTCACTTTCATCAAGAGGCTCTTTAGTTCCTCTTCAGTTTCTGCCATAAGGGTGGTGTCATCTGCATATCTGAGGTTATTGATATTTCTCCCAGCAATCTTGATTCCAGCTTGTGCTTCTTCCAGCCAAGTGTTTCTCATGATATACTCTGCGTATAAGTTAAATAAGCAGGGTGACAATATACAGCCTTGATGTACTCCTTTCCCTATTTGGAACCAGTCTGTTGTTCCATGTCCCGTTCTAACTGTTGCTTCCTGACCTGCATACAGGTTTCTCAAGAGGCAGGTCAGGTGGTCTGGTCTGCCCATCTCTTTCAGAATTTTCCACAGTTTATTGTGATCCACACAGTCGAAGGCTTTGGCATAGTCAATAAAGCAGAAATAGATGTTTTTCTGGAACTCTCTTGCTTTTTCGATGATCCAGCGGATGTTGGCAATTTGATTTCTGTTTCCCCTGCCTTTTCTAAAACCAGCTTGAACATCTGAAGGTTCATGGTTCACGTATTGCTGAAGCCTGGCTTGGAGAATTTTAATCATTACTTTACTAGCCCACAATGAGGTACCATCTCACGCCAGTCAGAATGGCTGCTATCAAAAAAATCTACAAAAAATAAATGGTGGAGAGGGTGTGGAGAAAAGGGAACCCTCTTACACTGTTAGTGGGAATGCAAGCTAGTACAGCCACTCTGGAGAACAGTGTGGAGATTCCTTAAAAAACCTGGAAAAAGAACTGCCACCCAGCAATCCCACTGCTAAGCATACACACCGAGGAAAGCAGAATTGAAAGAGACATGTACCCCAGTGTTCATTGCAGCACTGTTTACAATGCTAGGACATGGAAGCAGCCTAGACACCCATCAGCAGACAAATGGATAGGAAAGCTGTGGTACATATACACAATGGAATATTATCTATTAAAAAAGAATGCGTTTGAATCAGTTCTAATGAAGTGGATGAAACTTGAGCCTATTATACAGAGTGAAGTAAGTCAGAAAGAAAAATACCAATACTGTATATTAATGCATATATATGGAATTTAGAAAGATGGTAACAACGAGCCTATACATGAGACAACAAAAGAAACACAGATAAAAAGAACAGATTTTTGGACCCTGTGGGAGAAGGCGAGGGTGGGATGATTTGAGAGAATAGCATTGAAACATGTATATTACCATATGTGAAATAGATGACCAGTCCAAGTTTGATGCATGAAACAGAGCACTCAAAGCCAGTGCAC
Source organism: Cervus canadensis (assembly GCF_019320065.1). Classification (NCBI taxonomy): domain Eukaryota; kingdom Metazoa; phylum Chordata; class Mammalia; order Artiodactyla; family Cervidae; genus Cervus; species Cervus canadensis. The sequence continues at coordinate 50,371,222 of NC_057399.1, forward strand.
TGGGACAACCCAGAGGGATGGGATGGGGAGGAGGTGGGATGGGGTTCGGGATGGGGGACACATGTACACCCATGGTTGATTCATACCAATGTGTGGCAAAAACCACCACAATTATGTAAAGTAATTAGCCTCCAAATAAAATAAATACTTGTTTTTAAAAAAGATGATTTTAGTCTCATAATGTCTCATGCCCAATCAACAGTCCCTTTATTTCACACACTTCTTTCTTCTTAATTTCTTCAACCATATTCATTATGCCTCTCTTATTCCCTCACTAAGTGTCTTTCATGCATCCTCCCTTGAATCTTTTGTTGTCTCATTATTATTTTTTTCCTTTATCTCTCACTGATGTCTGTTCTTGTGTCCCTTATTTTAGTTTCCAATATGTGATTTTTCTCTCATCAGTGCTATCTGTGCCAAGCCCTTCCTATTCCTCTGTATGGCCCTATTTCCCATTCCTTATTCTTTTCTTTCCTTCCTTCCTGTTCTCACCTTCTCATTCCTGTCTTTGCTCTTTCTTCTTGACTCTCATTCAGAAGCTTTTGAGCCAAATTTCTAAGACACCTTTTTTCTTACAAGATTAATCAACATTTTGCATCAAAAATTTTACTCACTCAACTGAGCCCCTTAGAGGTAGAATCTATGTTATCACTGCATCACTAGTTCTTTAAAACCTATCAAATGTTTAATATTTAGTACATGATTATCTGATACACATTTGTTGAAAAAACACTGAAAATAAGTTAATGCAAAGAAGATTTGTATAGTAGGAAAGAAAGAAATGATGACCTTTTGACTGAGCATTATGCAAGTGATTATTTAAGTTTTACCTAGTTTCCAAGATTTTTTCCCCCCTGTTCATAATACCCACTGTTGAATTATTCTGTAAAGTGTTCATAAATGGGCAAAAGCGATTTGCACTTTCAGGTTTTCTGGATTTCTTAAACTCTCATTTATACTGTTCTTTGTGATTCTTTTCTTTTTTTTCTGCCCATGGCTGTGGATACTATTCTGGAAGAAACACAGTAAATGTGTACTATGGTAGATACAATAACATAAGACCTTTGGATATGGTTATGAAATTCCTACAGTCAGAGATATCACAACACATCAGTCCCCAGGGAGGACTGATTCTTTTGCCTCCTAACTCTGATATGCATTGACTGTCAGATATTTTTTGAGTGCTTATCCTAGTTAATGTATGATGTTCTGCAGACTGCCAGCTTGTTCTGTACTCTGTGGAACACTTGATCTTGAAAGATGTCATTTTTTTCTCATTTTCTGATTTGTTTTGTTACATCAATGTTGATTTATTTTGCACTTTTGACAATCTGAATTTTTTTAAAAAACTGATCACATCTCAGAAACTTTAAATTAATGAACTGGATGCTGTAGGCAGAGGGAAAGAAAAATGAATCTCCCTATTATCCTTTCTTTTCCTGCCTCATTTTTTTTCTACTTCTTTTTCTCCCAAAGCATAAACAGCTATATTTCAACCATCTTAAATGCAAATGTTCATAGAGATGCACCATTTAAATTGCTAATCATAAATGCTTTCATTTAGTATCCACTTGTGGCATGCATTCTACTTTCAAAACAGGGATATTGGGTTTATTTTTAACCAATTTACAATGGATTAGGACCAGAAAAATTAAGGTAGTGATCACTGTGACCTCACGTTTAGCTGTTTATTATAATTTGAATGTACACCCAATGATATCTTCTGTGCAACTTAAGGGAGAATCAGTAATTAAACTTACAGGACACTTTGGAGGATGAATTACTCACCAGGCTCTGTTCAAAGAGTTGCCTGAAGCAAGGTAGAAATCAATGTGTGGTGCATAGATTCTGAGTTACACAAACTTGCACTTGATTCAGGTTCCACTGCTGGGTTGCCAGTTGAACTTAGGTGAACTGGAATGAGTCTCAGCCTCAAGGTTTATTTGTTTGTTTGTTTGTTTTATCTTTAGTAGGTATAAAAACACCTTACAAGTATAATTAAGATTTTATGTGTATACACACACACACATGCATATATGTACATTTAGAATCAAACCCCATACCCACCATACACACTCAGAGGGCTCAAACAAACCTTGTGTGCACTAGGACCCAGAGACCCCACAGACACTGAGCCGGATTTGTGTTTGAGTGTCTCCCACAGAGGTATGGGTAAGCAGTGGCCTGCTGCAGGGGCAGGGGCTCTGGGTTCAGCAGACCTGGGTATGGCATAAGGCCTCTTGGAGGGCTTGGTAGAGGTTGCCATTAACCCCATCATAGAGTCGCCAGAACTTACATAGGACTGGGGAAACAGATTCTTAGAGGGCACAAACAAAACCCTGTGCACACAAGGACCCAGGAGAAAGGAGTAGTGACCCCAAAGTAGATTGACCCAGGATTGCCTGTGAGTGTCCAGGAGTCTCTGACAGAGGCATGGGTCAGCAGTAGCCTGCTGCAGGGTCGGGGAAACTCATTGCAGTAATGCATGCATGGGACCTTTTGAAGGAGGTCTCCATTATTTTCATCACCTCCACCATACTTTGGCCTCAGATCTAACAACAGGTAGGGAACACAGCCCCGCCCATCAATAGGAAATTGGATGAAAGACTTACTGAGCATGGCCCCGCCCATCAGAACAAGACCCAGTTTCCCCCACAGTCAGTCTTTCCCATCAGGAAGGTTCCATAAGTTTCTTATTTTTATCCATCAGAGGGCCAACAGAGTGAAAATCACAATCACAGAAAACTGATCAAACTGATCACATGGAACACAGTCTTGTCTAACTCAAGGAAACTATGAGCCATGCCATGTAGGGCCATCCAAGAAGGACAGCTCATGGTGGAGAGTTCTGACAAAACATGATCCACTGGAGAAAGGAATGGCAAACCACTTCAGTATTCTTGCCTTGAAACCCCATGAACAGTAAGAAAAGGCAAAAAGATAGGACACTGAAAGAGGAACTCCCCAGATAAGTAGGTGCCCAAAAATCCTGGAGATCAGCAGAGAAATAAATCCAGAAAAAATGAAGAGATGGAGCAAAGCAAAAACAACACCTGGTTGTGGATGTGTCTGGTGATGGAAGTAAACTCTGATGCTATAAAGAGCAATACTGCATAGGAACCTGGAATGTTAGGTCCATGAATCAAGGCAAATTGGAAGTGGTCAAACAGGAGATGGCAAGAATGAACATCGACATTTTGGAATCAGTGAACTAAAATGGACTGGAATGGGTGAATTTAATTCAGGTGACCAATATATCTACTACTGTGGGCAAGAATCCCTTAGAAAAAATGGAGCACCATCATGGTCAACAAAAGAATCTGAAATGCAGTACTTGGATGCAATCTCAAAAATGACAGAATGATCTCTGTTCATTTCCAAGGCAAACCAATCAATATTACAGTAATCCAAGTTTATGCCCCAACCAGTAATACTGAAGACGCTGAAGTTGAACGGTTCTATGGAAACCTACAAGACCTTCTAGAACTAACACCCAAAAAGGATACCCTTTTCATTATACAGGACTGGAATGCAAAAGTAGGAAGTCAAGAGATACCTGGAGTAACAGGCAAATTTGGCCGTAGAGTACAAAACAAAGCAGGTCAAAGGCTAACAAAGTTTTGCCAAGAGAATGCACTGGTCATAGCCAACACCTTCTTCCAACAACACAAGACTCTACACACACATCACCAGATGGTCAATACCAAAATCACATTGATTCTATTCTTTTCAGCCAAAGATGAAGAAGCTCTATTAGTTCAGTTCAGTCGCTCAGTCATGTCCGACTCTTTGCGAACCCATGAATCGCAGCACGCCAGGCCTCCCTGTCAACCACCAACTCCTGGAGTTTACTCAAACCCATGGCCATTGAGTCGGTGATGCCATCCAACCATCTCATCTTCTGTCGTCCCCTTCTCCTCCTCCCCCAATCCCTCCCAGCATCAGGGTCTCTTTTCCAAAGTGTCAACTCTTCGCATGAGGTGGCCAAAGTACTGGAGTTACAGCTTCAGCATCTGTCCTTCCAATGAACACCCAGGACTGATCTCTTTTAGAATGGACTGGTTGGATCTCCTTGCAGTCCAAGGGACTCTCAAGAGTCTTCTCCAACACCACAGCTCAAAAGCATCAATTCTTCAGTGCTCAGCTTTCTTCACAGTCCAACTCTCACATCCGTACATGACCACTGGAAAAACCATAACCTTGACCAGATGGACCTTTGTTGGCAAAGTAATGTCTCTGCTTTTTAATATGCTGTCTAGGTTGGTCATAACTTTCCTTCCAAGGAGAAGTGTCTTTTAATTTATTGGGCCTGGCCAATCACCATGCAGTGATTTTGGAGCCCAAAAAAATAAAAGTCTCGAACTGTTTTCACTGTCTCCCCATCTATTTCCAGAAGTGAGGGACTGGATGCCATGATCTTATTTTCTGAATGTTAAGCTTTAAGCCAAACTTTTTCACTTCCTCTTTCCACTTTTCATCAAGCAGGCTTTTTTAGTTCATCTTCACTTCTGCATAAGGGTGAGGGTGTCAATTGCATATCTG